>NC_133422.1:108435000-108447274 GCF_049350105.2 Macaca mulatta | reverse complement strand
CCCTAACCCTAACCCTAACCCTAACCCTAACCCTAACCCTAACCCTAACCCTAACCCTAACCCTAACCCTAACCCTAACCCTAACCCTAACCCTAACCCTAACCCTAACCCTAACCCTAACCCTAACCCTAACCCTAACCCTAACCCTAACCCTAACCCTAACCCTAACCCTAACCCTAACCCTAACCCTAACCCTAACCCTAACCCTAACCCTAACCCTAACCCTAACCCTAACCCTAACCCTAACCCTAACCCTAACCCTAACCCTAACCCTAACCCTAACCCTAACCCTAACCCTAACCCTAACCCTAACCCTAACCCTAACCCTAACCCTAACCCTAACCCTAACCCTAACCCTAACCCTAACCCTAACCCTAACCCTAACCCTAACCCTAACCCTAACCCTAACCCTAACCCTAACCCTAACCCTAACCCTAACCCTAACCCTAACCCTAACCCTAACCCTAACCCTAACCCTAACCCTAACCCTAACCCTAACCCTAACCCTAACCCTAACCCTAACCCTAACCCTAACCCTAACCCTAACCCTAACCCTAACCCTAACCCTAACCCTAACCCTAACCCTAACCCTAACCCTAACCCTAACCCTAACCCTAACCCTAACCCTAACCCTAACCCTAACCCTAACCCTAACCCTAACCCTAACCCTAACCCTAACCCTAACCCTAACCCTAACCCTAACCCTAACCCTAACCCTAACCCTAACCCTAACCCTAACCCTAACCCTAACCCTAACCCTAACCCTAACCCTAACCCTAACCCTAACCCTAACCCTAACCCTAACCCTAACCCTAACCCTAACCCTAACCCTAACCCTAACCCTAACCCTAACCCTAACCCTAACCCTAACCCTAACCCTAACCCTAACCCTAACCCTAACCCTAACCCTAACCCTAACCCTAACCCTAACCCTAACCCTAACCCTAACCCTAACCCTAACCCTAACCCTAACCCTAACCCTAACCCTAACCCTAACCCTAACCCTAACCCTAACCCTAACCCTAACCCTAACCCTAACCCTAACCCTAACCCTAACCCTAACCCTAACCCTAACCCTAACCCTAACCCTAACCCTAACCCTAACCCTAACCCTAACCCTAACCCTAACCCTAACCCTAACCCTAACCCTAACCCTAACCCTAACCCTAACCCTAACCCTAACCCTAACCCTAACCCTAACCCTAACCCTAACCCTAACCCTAACCCTAACCCTAACCCTAACCCTAACCCTAACCCTAACCCTAACCCTAACCCTAACCCTAACCCTAACCCTAACCCTAACCCTAACCCTAACCCTAACCCTAACCCTAACCCTAACCCTAACCCTAACCCTAACCCTAACCCTAACCCTAACCCTAACCCTAACCCTAACCCTAACCCTAACCCTAACCCTAACCCTAACCCTAACCCTAACCCTAACCCTAACCCTAACCCTAACCCTAACCCTAACCCTAACCCTAACCCTAACCCTAACCCTAACCCTAACCCTAACCCTAACCCTAACCCTAACCCTAACCCTAACCCTAACCCTAACCCTAACCCTAACCCTAACCCTAACCCTAACCCTAACCCTAACCCTAACCCTAACCCTAACCCTAACCCTAACCCTAACCCTAACCCTAACCCTAACCCTAACCCTAACCCTAACCCTAACCCTAACCCTAACCCTAACCCTAACCCTAACCCTAACCCTAACCCTAACCCTAACCCTAACCCTAACCCTAACCCTAACCCTAACCCTAACCCTAACCCTAACCCTAACCCTAACCCTAACCCTAACCCTAACCCTAACCCTAACCCTAACCCTAACCCTAACCCTAACCCTAACCCTAACCCTAACCCTAACCCTAACCCTAACCCTAACCCTAACCCTAACCCTAACCCTAACCCTAACCCTAACCCTAACCCTAACCCTAACCCTAACCCTAACCCTAACCCTAACCCTAACCCTAACCCTAACCCTAACCCTAACCCTAACCCTAACCCTAACCCTAACCCTAACCCTAACCCTAACCCTAACCCTAACCCTAACCCTAACCCTAACCCTAACCCTAACCCTAACCCTAACCCTAACCCTAACCCTAACCCTAACCCTAACCCTAACCCTAACCCTAACCCTAACCCTAACCCTAACCCTAACCCTAACCCTAACCCTAACCCTAACCCTAACCCTAACCCTAACCCTAACCCTAACCCTAACCCTAACCCTAACCCTAACCCTAACCCTAACCCTAACCCTAACCCTAACCCTAACCCTAACCCTAACCCTAACCCTAACCCTAACCCTAACCCTAACCCTAACCCTAACCCTAACCCTAACCCTAACCCTAACCCTAACCCTAACCCTAACCCTAACCCTAACCCTAACCCTAACCCTAACCCTAACCCTAACCCTAACCCTAACCCTAACCCTAACCCTAACCCTAACCCTAACCCTAACCCTAACCCTAACCCTAACCCTAACCCTAACCCTAACCCTAACCCTAACCCTAACCCTAACCCTAACCCTAACCCTAACCCTAACCCTAACCCTAACCCTAACCCTAACCCTAACCCTAACCCTAACCCTAACCCTAACCCTAACCCTAACCCTAACCCTAACCCTAACCCTAACCCTAACCCTAACCCTAACCCTAACCCTAACCCTAACCCTAACCCTAACCCTAACCCTAACCCTAACCCTAACCCTAACCCTAACCCTAACCCTAACCCTAACCCTAACCCTAACCCTAACCCTAACCCTAACCCTAACCCTAACCCTAACCCTAACCCTAACCCTAACCCTAACCCTAACCCTAACCCTAACCCTAACCCTAACCCTAACCCTAACCCTAACCCTAACCCTAACCCTAACCCTAACCCTAACCCTAACCCTAACCCTAACCCTAACCCTAACCCTAACCCTAACCCTAACCCTAACCCTAACCCTAACCCTAACCCTAACCCTAACCCTAACCCTAACCCTAACCCTAACCCTAACCCTAACCCTAACCCTAACCCTAACCCTAACCCTAACCCTAACCCTAACCCTAACCCTAACCCTAACCCTAACCCTAACCCTAACCCTAACCCTAACCCTAACCCTAACCCTAACCCTAACCCTAACCCTAACCCTAACCCTAACCCTAACCCTAACCCTAACCCTAACCCTAACCCTAACCCTAACCCTAACCCTAACCCTAACCCTAACCCTAACCCTAACCCTAACCCTAACCCTAACCCTAACCCTAACCCTAACCCTAACCCTAACCCTAACCCTAACCCTAACCCTAACCCTAACCCTAACCCTAACCCTAACCCTAACCCTAACCCTAACCCTAACCCTAACCCTAACCCTAACCCTAACCCTAACCCTAACCCTAACCCTAACCCTAACCCTAACCCTAACCCTAACCCTAACCCTAACCCTAACCCTAACCCTAACCCTAACCCTAACCCTAACCCTAACCCTAACCCTAACCCTAACCCTAACCCTAACCCTAACCCTAACCCTAACCCTAACCCTAACCCTAACCCTAACCCTAACCCTAACCCTAACCCTAACCCTAACCCTAACCCTAACCCTAACCCTAACCCTAACCCTAACCCTAACCCTAACCCTAACCCTAACCCTAACCCTAACCCTAACCCTAACCCTAACCCTAACCCTAACCCTAACCCTAACCCTAACCCTAACCCTAACCCTAACCCTAACCCTAACCCTAACCCTAACCCTAACCCTAACCCTAACCCTAACCCTAACCCTAACCCTAACCCTAACCCTAACCCTAACCCTAACCCTAACCCTAACCCTAACCCTAACCCTAACCCTAACCCTAACCCTAACCCTAACCCTAACCCTAACCCTAACCCTAACCCTAACCCTAACCCTAACCCTAACCCTAACCCTAACCCTAACCCTAACCCTAACCCTAACCCTAACCCTAACCCTAACCCTAACCCTAACCCTAACCCTAACCCTAACCCTAACCCTAACCCTAACCCTAACCCTAACCCTAACCCTAACCCTAACCCTAACCCTAACCCTAACCCTAACCCTAACCCTAACCCTAACCCTAACCCTAACCCTAACCCTAACCCTAACCCTAACCCTAACCCTAACCCTAACCCTAACCCTAACCCTAACCCTAACCCTAACCCTAACCCTAACCCTAACCCTAACCCTAACCCTAACCCTAACCCTAACCCTAACCCTAACCCTAACCCTAACCCTAACCCTAACCCTAACCCTAACCCTAACCCTAACCCTAACCCTAACCCTAACCCTAACCCTAACCCTAACCCTAACCCTAACCCTAACCCTAACCCTAACCCTAACCCTAACCCTAACCCTAACCCTAACCCTAACCCTAACCCTAACCCTAACCCTAACCCTAACCCTAACCCTAACCCTAACCCTAACCCTAACCCTAACCCTAACCCTAACCCTAACCCTAACCCTAACCCTAACCCTAACCCTAACCCTAACCCTAACCCTAACCCTAACCCTAACCCTAACCCTAACCCTAACCCTAACCCTAACCCTAACCCTAACCCTAACCCTAACCCTAACCCTAACCCTAACCCTAACCCTAACCCTAACCCTAACCCTAACCCTAACCCTAACCCTAACCCTAACCCTAACCCTAACCCTAACCCTAACCCTAACCCTAACCCTAACCCTAACCCTAACCCTAACCCTAACCCTAACCCTAACCCTAACCCTAACCCTAACCCTAACCCTAACCCTAACCCTAACCCTAACCCTAACCCTAACCCTAACCCTAACCCTAACCCTAACCCTAACCCTAACCCTAACCCTAACCCTAACCCTAACCCTAACCCTAACCCTAACCCTAACCCTAACCCTAACCCTAACCCTAACCCTAACCCTAACCCTAACCCTAACCCTAACCCTAACCCTAACCCTAACCCTAACCCTAACCCTAACCCTAACCCTAACCCTAACCCTAACCCTAACCCTAACCCTAACCCTAACCCTAACCCTAACCCTAACCCTAACCCTAACCCTAACCCTAACCCTAACCCTAACCCTAACCCTAACCCTAACCCTAACCCTAACCCTAACCCTAACCCTAACCCTAACCCTAACCCTAACCCTAACCCTAACCCTAACCCTAACCCTAACCCTAACCCTAACCCTAACCCTAACCCTAACCCTAACCCTAACCCTAACCCTAACCCTAACCCTAACCCTAACCCTAACCCTAACCCTAACCCTAACCCTAACCCTAACCCTAACCCTAACCCTAACCCTAACCCTAACCCTAACCCTAACCCTAACCCTAACCCTAACCCTAACCCTAACCCTAACCCTAACCCTAACCCTAACCCTAACCCTAACCCTAACCCTAACCCTAACCCTAACCCTAACCCTAACCCTAACCCTAACCCTAACCCTAACCCTAACCCTAACCCTAACCCTAACCCTAACCCTAACCCTAACCCTAACCCTAACCCTAACCCTAACCCTAACCCTAACCCTAACCCTAACCCTAACCCTAACCCTAACCCTAACCCTAACCCTAACCCTAACCCTAACCCTAACCCTAACCCTAACCCTAACCCTAACCCTAACCCTAACCCTAACCCTAACCCTAACCCTAACCCTAACCCTAACCCTAACCCTAACCCTAACCCTAACCCTAACCCTAACCCTAACCCTAACCCTAACCCTAACCCTAACCCTAACCCTAACCCTAACCCTAACCCTAACCCTAACCCTAACCCTAACCCTAACCCTAACCCTAACCCTAACCCTAACCCTAACCCTAACCCTAACCCTAACCCTAACCCTAACCCTAACCCTAACCCTAACCCTAACCCTAACCCTAACCCTAACCCTAACCCTAACCCTAACCCTAACCCTAACCCTAACCCTAACCCTAACCCTAACCCTAACCCTAACCCTAACCCTAACCCTAACCCTAACCCTAACCCTAACCCTAACCCTAACCCTAACCCTAACCCTAACCCTAACCCTAACCCTAACCCTAACCCTAACCCTAACCCTAACCCTAACCCTAACCCTAACCCTAACCCTAACCCTAACCCTAACCCTAACCCTAACCCTAACCCTAACCCTAACCCTAACCCTAACCCTAACCCTAACCCTAACCCTAACCCTAACCCTAACCCTAACCCTAACCCTAACCCTAACCCTAACCCTAACCCTAACCCTAACCCTAACCCTAACCCTAACCCTAACCCTAACCCTAACCCTAACCCTAACCCTAACCCTAACCCTAACCCTAACCCTAACCCTAACCCTAACCCTAACCCTAACCCTAACCCTAACCCTAACCCTAACCCTAACCCTAACCCTAACCCTAACCCTAACCCTAACCCTAACCCTAACCCTAACCCTAACCCTAACCCTAACCCTAACCCTAACCCTAACCCTAACCCTAACCCTAACCCTAACCCTAACCCTAACCCTAACCCTAACCCTAACCCTAACCCTAACCCTAACCCTAACCCTAACCCTAACCCTAACCCTAACCCTAACCCTAACCCTAACCCTAACCCTAACCCTAACCCTAACCCTAACCCTAACCCTAACCCTAACCCTAACCCTAACCCTAACCCTAACCCTAACCCTAACCCTAACCCTAACCCTAACCCTAACCCTAACCCTAACCCTAACCCTAACCCTAACCCTAACCCTAACCCTAACCCTAACCCTAACCCTAACCCTAACCCTAACCCTAACCCTAACCCTAACCCTAACCCTAACCCTAACCCTAACCCTAACCCTAACCCTAACCCTAACCCTAACCCTAACCCTAACCCTAACCCTAACCCTAACCCTAACCCTAACCCTAACCCTAACCCTAACCCTAACCCTAACCCTAACCCTAACCCTAACCCTAACCCTAACCCTAACCCTAACCCTAACCCTAACCCTAACCCTAACCCTAACCCTAACCCTAACCCTAACCCTAACCCTAACCCTAACCCTAACCCTAACCCTAACCCTAACCCTAACCCTAACCCTAACCCTAACCCTAACCCTAACCCTAACCCTAACCCTAACCCTAACCCTAACCCTAACCCTAACCCTAACCCTAACCCTAACCCTAACCCTAACCCTAACCCTAACCCTAACCCTAACCCTAACCCTAACCCTAACCCTAACCCTAACCCTAACCCTAACCCTAACCCTAACCCTAACCCTAACCCTAACCCTAACCCTAACCCTAACCCTAACCCTAACCCTAACCCTAACCCTAACCCTAACCCTAACCCTAACCCTAACCCTAACCCTAACCCTAACCCTAACCCTAACCCTAACCCTAACCCTAACCCTAACCCTAACCCTAACCCTAACCCTAACCCTAACCCTAACCCTAACCCTAACCCTAACCCTAACCCTAACCCTAACCCTAACCCTAACCCTAACCCTAACCCTAACCCTAACCCTAACCCTAACCCTAACCCTAACCCTAACCCTAACCCTAACCCTAACCCTAACCCTAACCCTAACCCTAACCCTAACCCTAACCCTAACCCTAACCCTAACCCTAACCCTAACCCTAACCCTAACCCTAACCCTAACCCTAACCCTAACCCTAACCCTAACCCTAACCCTAACCCTAACCCTAACCCTAACCCTAACCCTAACCCTAACCCTAACCCTAACCCTAACCCTAACCCTAACCCTAACCCTAACCCTAACCCTAACCCTAACCCTAACCCTAACCCTAACCCTAACCCTAACCCTAACCCTAACCCTAACCCTAACCCTAACCCTAACCCTAACCCTAACCCTAACCCTAACCCTAACCCTAACCCTAACCCTAACCCTAACCCTAACCCTAACCCTAACCCTAACCCTAACCCTAACCCTAACCCTAACCCTAACCCTAACCCTAACCCTAACCCTAACCCTAACCCTAACCCTAACCCTAACCCTAACCCTAACCCTAACCCTAACCCTAACCCTAACCCTAACCCTAACCCTAACCCTAACCCTAACCCTAACCCTAACCCTAACCCTAACCCTAACCCTAACCCTAACCCTAACCCTAACCCTAACCCTAACCCTAACCCTAACCCTAACCCTAACCCTAACCCTAACCCTAACCCTAACCCTAACCCTAACCCTAACCCTAACCCTAACCCTAACCCTAACCCTAACCCTAACCCTAACCCTAACCCTAACCCTAACCCTAACCCTAACCCTAACCCTAACCCTAACCCTAACCCTAACCCTAACCCTAACCCTAACCCTAACCCTAACCCTAACCCTAACCCTAACCCTAACCCTAACCCTAACCCTAACCCTAACCCTAACCCTAACCCTAACCCTAACCCTAACCCTAACCCTAACCCTAACCCTAACCCTAACCCTAACCCTAACCCTAACCCTAACCCTAACCCTAACCCTAACCCTAACCCTAACCCTAACCCTAACCCTAACCCTAACCCTAACCCTAACCCTAACCCTAACCCTAACCCTAACCCTAACCCTAACCCTAACCCTAACCCTAACCCTAACCCTAACCCTAACCCTAACCCTAACCCTAACCCTAACCCTAACCCTAACCCTAACCCTAACCCTAACCCTAACCCTAACCCTAACCCTAACCCTAACCCTAACCCTAACCCTAACCCTAACCCTAACCCTAACCCTAACCCTAACCCTAACCCTAACCCTAACCCTAACCCTAACCCTAACCCTAACCCTAACCCTAACCCTAACCCTAACCCTAACCCTAACCCTAACCCTAACCCTAACCCTAACCCTAACCCTAACCCTAACCCTAACCCTAACCCTAACCCTAACCCTAACCCTAACCCTAACCCTAACCCTAACCCTAACCCTAACCCTAACCCTAACCCTAACCCTAACCCTAACCCTAACCCTAACCCTAACCCTAACCCTAACCCTAACCCTAACCCTAACCCTAACCCTAACCCTAACCCTAACCCTAACCCTAACCCTAACCCTAACCCTAACCCTAACCCTAACCCTAACCCTAACCCTAACCCTAACCCTAACCCTAACCCTAACCCTAACCCTAACCCTAACCCTAACCCTAACCCTAACCCTAACCCTAACCCTAACCCTAACCCTAACCCTAACCCTAACCCTAACCCTAACCCTAACCCTAACCCTAACCCTAACCCTAACCCTAACCCTAACCCTAACCCTAACCCTAACCCTAACCCTAACCCTAACCCTAACCCTAACCCTAACCCTAACCCTAACCCTAACCCTAACCCTAACCCTAACCCTAACCCTAACCCTAACCCTAACCCTAACCCTAACCCTAACCCTAACCCTAACCCTAACCCTAACCCTAACCCTAACCCTAACCCTAACCCTAACCCTAACCCTAACCCTAACCCTAACCCTAACCCTAACCCTAACCCTAACCCTAACCCTAACCCTAACCCTAACCCTAACCCTAACCCTAACCCTAACCCTAACCCTAACCCTAACCCTAACCCTAACCCTAACCCTAACCCTAACCCTAACCCTAACCCTAACCCTAACCCTAACCCTAACCCTAACCCTAACCCTAACCCTAACCCTAACCCTAACCCTAACCCTAACCCTAACCCTAACCCTAACCCTAACCCTAACCCTAACCCTAACCCTAACCCTAACCCTAACCCTAACCCTAACCCTAACCCTAACCCTAACCCTAACCCTAACCCTAACCCTAACCCTAACCCTAACCCTAACCCTAACCCTAACCCTAACCCTAACCCTAACCCTAACCCTAACCCTAACCCTAACCCTAACCCTAACCCTAACCCTAACCCTAACCCTAACCCTAACCCTAACCCTAACCCTAACCCTAACCCTAACCCTAACCCTAACCCTAACCCTAACCCTAACCCTAACCCTAACCCTAACCCTAACCCTAACCCTAACCCTAACCCTAACCCTAACCCTAACCCTAACCCTAACCCTAACCCTAACCCTAACCCTAACCCTAACCCTAACCCTAACCCTAACCCTAACCCTAACCCTAACCCTAACCCTAACCCTAACCCTAACCCTAACCCTAACCCTAACCCTAACCCTAACCCTAACCCTAACCCTAACCCTAACCCTAACCCTAACCCTAACCCTAACCCTAACCCTAACCCTAACCCTAACCCTAACCCTAACCCTAACCCTAACCCTAACCCTAACCCTAACCCTAACCCTAACCCTAACCCTAACCCTAACCCTAACCCTAACCCTAACCCTAACCCTAACCCTAACCCTAACCCTAACCCTAACCCTAACCCTAACCCTAACCCTAACCCTAACCCTAACCCTAACCCTAACCCTAACCCTAACCCTAACCCTAACCCTAACCCTAACCCTAACCCTAACCCTAACCCTAACCCTAACCCTAACCCTAACCCTAACCCTAACCCTAACCCTAACCCTAACCCTAACCCTAACCCTAACCCTAACCCTAACCCTAACCCTAACCCTAACCCTAACCCTAACCCTAACCCTAACCCTAACCCTAACCCTAACCCTAACCCTAACCCTAACCCTAACCCTAACCCTAACCCTAACCCTAACCCTAACCCTAACCCTAACCCTAACCCTAACCCTAACCCTAACCCTAACCCTAACCCTAACCCTAACCCTAACCCTAACCCTAACCCTAACCCTAACCCTAACCCTAACCCTAACCCTAACCCTAACCCTAACCCTAACCCTAACCCTAACCCTAACCCTAACCCTAACCCTAACCCTAACCCTAACCCTAACCCTAACCCTAACCCTAACCCTAACCCTAACCCTAACCCTAACCCTAACCCTAACCCTAACCCTAACCCTAACCCTAACCCTAACCCTAACCCTAACCCTAACCCTAACCCTAACCCTAACCCTAACCCTAACCCTAACCCTAACCCTAACCCTAACCCTAACCCTAACCCTAACCCTAACCCTAACCCTAACCCTAACCCTAACCCTAACCCTAACCCTAACCCTAACCCTAACCCTAACCCTAACCCTAACCCTAACCCTAACCCTAACCCTAACCCTAACCCTAACCCTAACCCTAACCCTAACCCTAACCCTAACCCTAACCCTAACCCTAACCCTAACCCTAACCCTAACCCTAACCCTAACCCTAACCCTAACCCTAACCCTAACCCTAACCCTAACCCTAACCCTAACCCTAACCCTAACCCTAACCCTAACCCTAACCCTAACCCTAACCCTAACCCTAACCCTAACCCTAACCCTAACCCTAACCCTAACCCTAACCCTAACCCTAACCCTAACCCTAACCCTAACCCTAACCCTAACCCTAACCCTAACCCTAACCCTAACCCTAACCCTAACCCTAACCCTAACCCTAACCCTAACCCTAACCCTAACCCTAACCCTAACCCTAACCCTAACCCTAACCCTAACCCTAACCCTAACCCTAACCCTAACCCTAACCCTAACCCTAACCCTAACCCTAACCCTAACCCTAACCCTAACCCTAACCCTAACCCTAACCCTAACCCTAACCCTAACCCTAACCCTAACCCTAACCCTAACCCTAACCCTAACCCTAACCCTAACCCTAACCCTAACCCTAACCCTAACCCTAACCCTAACCCTAACCCTAACCCTAACCCTAACCCTAACCCTAACCCTAACCCTAACCCTAACCCTAACCCTAACCCTAACCCTAACCCTAACCCTAACCCTAACCCTAACCCTAACCCTAACCCTAACCCTAACCCTAACCCTAACCCTAACCCTAACCCTAACCCTAACCCTAACCCTAACCCTAACCCTAACCCTAACCCTAACCCTAACCCTAACCCTAACCCTAACCCTAACCCTAACCCTAACCCTAACCCTAACCCTAACCCTAACCCTAACCCTAACCCTAACCCTAACCCTAACCCTAACCCTAACCCTAACCCTAACCCTAACCCTAACCCTAACCCTAACCCTAACCCTAACCCTAACCCTAACCCTAACCCTAACCCTAACCCTAACCCTAACCCTAACCCTAACCCTAACCCTAACCCTAACCCTAACCCTAACCCTAACCCTAACCCTAACCCTAACCCTAACCCTAACCCTAACCCTAACCCTAACCCTAACCCTAACCCTAACCCTAACCCTAACCCTAACCCTAACCCTAACCCTAACCCTAACCCTAACCCTAACCCTAACCCTAACCCTAACCCTAACCCTAACCCTAACCCTAACCCTAACCCTAACCCTAACCCTAACCCTAACCCTAACCCTAACCCTAACCCTAACCCTAACCCTAACCCTAACCCT